>NW_026138284.1:0-20000 GCF_025592945.1 Manacus candei
GGGGTCCTGGAGGGGTTGGGGGTCTTGGGGGGGGGTGTTAGGAGTATTTTTGGGGTCTCACCAGAAGGCGGTAATCCCGGTCCTGCACAGGAACCCGGGGGGGTTTGGGGGCAGGTCTTGGGGTTCAGGGGCATGGTTTGGGTTTCAGGATGTTTTTGGGGCCACTAGGGGGGGTTCAGGGGCGTTTTTGGGGTCTCACCAGGAAGGCGGCGATGCCGGTCCCACACAGGAACCCAGGGGTGTTTGGGGGTTCACAGGTAGGTTTGGGGGGTTTGGGGGTGTTTATGGGGTCTCACCAGGAAGGCGGCGATGCCGGTCCCGCACAGGAACCCCCCCAGCACGTCCCCCCAGCTGTTGCGGTGCTCGGCCACTCTCAGGGCCCCCAGTAGGAACGGGGGGGCCGCGAACCCCAAAACCGCTGCAGGCTTGGCCAGGCGGGACCCGCCCCCCCGCCAGGCCAGGGTCACATAGAGCTGGAGGGGGACACATGAGGTCACCCCAAAATACCCCCCCATAGAACCCCAAAACACCCTAAAACACCCCAAAACCCCCCCAGCATCCAAAAGACCCAAAACACTGCAAAACCCACCACAGTCCCCCTCTGCCAGGCCAGGGTCACAGAGATGGGGGGGACACAGGGGGTGACCCCAAAATACCCCCCCAACCCCCAAAACCCCATAAAATACTCCAAATCCCCCAAATAACACCCCCAAACCCCCTCCAGTTCCTCCAAACCCCCCTTCCCAGCCCCCACCCCCACCCCCAGGACCCCCCAAACCCCCCCAGACCCCCACCCCTGTGAAGGCCCCAGCGTAGCCCCCCTATAACCCTCCCAAATCCCCCTCTATCCCCTCCAAACCCCCCTGTAACCCCCATATATACCTATATAACCCCATATAACCACCTCAAATCACCCCCCAGCCCCCCCCCTGGACCCTCCCAGATCCCCCCCCCCGTGAAGGCCCCCAACACCCCCCCATAACCCTTCTCTATCCACTCTCCAGTCTCCCTAAACCCCCATAATCCCCAAATAACCCAAATATAACACCCCAAATCCCCTCCAGACCCCTCCCCAGCCCCCTCCAAGGCCCCCCCGGACCCCCACCCCGGCGAAGGCCCCCGCGTAGGCCCCCAGCGCCGCCTCCTTGCAGGGGAAGGCCCTTCGAGCCGCCTCCACGGCCGGGGGGTCCCCGGAGCAGGGGGAGTCCCCCGGGGGCACGAAGTGGGGCTGGGGGGGGCCCGAGGGGGGGGCGCAGCCCAGGGCGCTGTAGTTGGGGCGACACACGGCCAGGAAGTGGGGGGGCGGGGGTCCCCAGGACCACCTGGCCCGCGTTGGCGAAGATGGTGGTGGTGAGGAGGCCGAAGGAGAACACCCCTGGGGGGCACACAGGGGGGTCAGGGGGGAAACTGGGGGGGATTTGGGTTAGAGGAGGGTAACGGGGAGTTTTCCCCCCAGTTCCACTCCTTGCCCCCCCACCGAGTCTCCCCCATTTCCTCCCCAATTCTCCCCCCCAGAGCCCTTTTGCTCCCCCATTTCCTCCCCCCCCATTTGGCCCCCCCCCAATTTCCATCCCAAATCCCCCTCTAACCCTCCCCATTCCCCCCCTTTTGCCCCCCCCAGCCCTCCCAATTCTCCCCCACCCCCCCATTCTCCTTCTTTGTCCCCCTCAATTCTCCCCCACCCCCCTTTGCACCCCCAGGCCTCCCAGTCCCCTCCCTTTGCCCCCTCATTTCTCCCCCTTTTGCCCCTCCTTTGCCCCCCGACCCCCCCCCAGCCCCATTTCCCCCCAAATCCCCCCCGGCCCCCCTTACCCAGGAACCGCAGCAGCCGCCGAATGGGGGTCCCCTGGTCACAGAGCCGCTCCCAGCGCGGGGGGGGGGGCGCGACCCCCCCGGGACCCTCCCAGCCGGCCCAGCAGCTCCCCCACTGCCATCTGGGGGGGACACCCCATTACTGACCCCACAAAACCTCCCTGGGACTCCCAACCCCCCCCAGGAGCTCCCTCATGGTCATCTGGGGGGACACTCTGTTACCAACCCCCCCAAACCTCTCAGGGATCCCTTGGGACCCCACAGTCCCCCAAACCCAAACCCTCCCAGGGACCCTATAAGCCTCTTATTACTGCCTCCAGACCCTTTAGAATACCCCACTCCTCCCAAGACCCCCCCAAAACCCCCCAGGACCACCCCCAAGCCCCTTAAACCCCCGTCTGCCTCCCCCCAGGGACACCTTGGGACCCCTCACCCCCCCCAAGGCCCCCCAACCCCCCTTTTTACCCCCACAAAGACCCCTTAGAACCCCCTCACACCCCCCCAAGGCTCCCCCAGGAACCCCCACTCACGGTGAGGGCGGGCACAGCGGTGACCAGGGCGTAGACCAGGGCGGGGGGGGCCCTGCTCAGGGTGGGGGGTCCCGGGTAGGGTCTTCCGTAATCAGGGTCGCGGCAGAAGAACCCCCCGACATGGACGGGAAAGGCGTCGGTGAACTCCAGCTGGTACGCCAGGGCGGCCGTGCCCCCCAAAATACCCACCTGGAGGGGCACTGGGTCACCCCCAGACCGAGTGGGACCCCCAGAGCCCTCCCAGAGACACCCCGGGAGTTGAGAACCCCCAAAACCCAGAGGGGAACCCCTAAAACCAGCTGAGACCCCCCAAATCCCACCGAACAGGGATCCAGGGCTCTGGGACCCCCCAAACAAGGATCGTGCCCCCCAAAATACTCACCTGGGGGGCACTGGGTCACCCCCAAACCCGGTGGGACCCTCCCAGGGGTTGGGACCCCCCCCCAACCCAGTTGGGCCCCTCAAAACCCCACCCAACAGGGGCAGCAGTATTTTGGGTGTTCTGTGTTTTTTGGGGTTCCCCCCAGTTTTGGGGACCCCTATGTTTCGGGCCCCCCCCCAGTGTTGGGGTCCCCCCCGCGTTTTGGCGTCCCCCCCACCTCCACCAGGAGCACGCAGGGGACGATGGAGCCGCCACGTTTCTCCCTCCGGGGGGGGCCCATGGTGGGGGGGTCCCCAAAACCCCCTGCGGTGGGGCAGGGGGGGCTCTGAGACACCTGAGGGGGAAAGGAGAGGTCAGCGCCACCCCCACAAGCCCCCCAGACCCCCGCAAAGTGACCCCCGTCCTCCTGGGACCCCCGAAAAGGGCCCCCCATCATCCAGGAACCCCAAAAATGACCCCCTCAGACCCCCAGAAAGGGCCCCCACCACCCAGGGATCCCCAAAAATGGCCCTCCCCATCCCCCTGGGACCCCCAAAAAAGCCACCCCCCCAATTTGGGGGTCTTTCTGCCCCACCGAAAGCGCTCCCCCCGCCCTCCCCTCCCCAAAAAAGGCTCCGCCCCCACGCCCTGTCCCCCCTCCCGGACACCCCTGAGACCCCCCTCCCCAAAAAGCCTCCCCCACACACCTCGTGCCCCCCCCAAACCCACTCGCCTCCTTCACGCGGTCTCAGGGTGCGGGGGGGTCGTGGGGGGGCGGCGGTTCTGTCGCGACAGAGACATCGCGATACTGCGGGGGGGGGGGGGGCGGGGGACGGAGGGGGCGGCGGCCTCTGATTGGCTGCCGGGAGCGCCCCTCCCCCCCCCCCATTGAGCCACCCCCCCACTGCGGCAACGGGGGAGGGACCCCCCAAAACGGGACCCCCCTAAAGGGACCCCCCCCAAAAATGGGGACCCTCCCTAAAGGGACTCCCTGAAAAGGGATTGACGGGCCGGGACCCTCCCCAAAGGGGACCCCTAAAGGGGCCCCAAAAAAGGACCCCCCAAGGGACCCCCCAAAAGGGACCCCTCGAAAATGGGACCCCCCGAAAAGGGACATGGGTGGACGGGACCCCCCCGAAACCAGACCTCAAAAGGGAGCCCCCCCCAAAAGGGACCCCCCTAAAGGGAGACCCCGAAAAGGGACCTCCTAAAAGGGACCCCCAAAAGGGAGGCGGGGGGGGGCGGGACCCCCCAAGGGGACCCCAAAAGGGACATATCTAAAATGGGACCCTCCAAAAATGAGGACCCTCCCAAAAAAGCACCGAGGGGGGCGGGACACCCCAAAACTGACCCGCTTAAAATGGGATCCCCAAAAGAGGACCCCATAAAGAGGATCCCCCTAAAATGGGACCCCTAAAAGGGGATCCCACAAAGGGGACCTCCAAAACGGACGCACTAAACCCAAAAGGGGTCCCAGGCGACGGGAGCCCCCCCCAAACACTCTTTTGAGGGGTCCTGGACCCCGGAGGGGAGTCCCCTTTGGGGGGGTCCTCACTTTTTGGGGGGTCCACTTCGTGGAGTCTCTTTTGTGGGGACCCTCTCCCGGTTTAGGGGGGTCCTACACCCTCGGTCCCCTTTCGGAGGGGGTCCCTTTTGGGGTCCCCTCCATTATCGGGGTGTCTCTTTTGGGGTCTCCCCCACTTTTGGATACTCCCTTTTATGGGGGTCCCTTTTCGGGGGTTTCTTCCCTGGGGGGTCTCTCCGATCCCCTATTTTAGAGGGGGATTGCAGTGGAATCCGCGGGCGCCACGCGCTTGCGCGGGAGGCGTGGCTTGAGTCACTCGGGGCGGGGCTTAATCGTGGGGCGCGGTTTTAGGACGGGGCGTAGCTTTAGGTGGAGGGGCGTGGTCCAGATGTGGGCGTGGCTTTGAGCAGAAGGGGGCGTGTCTTGCACCTGTCCTTGCCCCACCCCCTTTTCCGTCGCCAAGCCGCGCCCCCTTCAGGTGTGGGCGTGGCCTGGCGCACAGGTAATTGGGGCGTTGCCTGTGGGGTCACGTGGGGCGGGGGCGGGGCCACGGGAGCGGCCTCGGAGTGACGGGAGCGGAGCGGGAGGTGAGGGGGGGGTTTCTGGGGGTTCCTGGGGGGTCCCTCCCCTCCCCCCCCCTCTTCGGGATCACTTCTCCCCTCCCCCCCCGGGGTTACCCGCCCCTCCCCCACCTGGACTTTGACCCCGCCCACACCTGGGACGGGGTGGGGGAGGGGTGAGAGGGACCCCTGGAGGGGTTGGGGTGTCTGGGGGTCACGGGAGGGGTCGGGGATAACTTGGGAGGGGGGTTCGAGGGGGGTTAGGGGAGTCCCGGGGCGGTTTCGGGGTCCGCGAGGAGGGTTTGGGCGGGTCCCGGCGGTGTTTGGGGGGTCCCGGGGGGGATTTGGGGGGTCCCGGTCGGGATCTGGGGGGTCCCGAGGGGGAATTGGGGGTGTCTGAGGGGGTCCTTGGGGGGGGGTTCGCGGGGGAGATTTGGGCGGGTCTGGGGCAGTTCCGGGAGTTCCTAGGAGTGTCCGGGGGGTCCCAGGGAGGTCCAGGGGGTTCCGAGGGGGATTCTGGGGGCTCCAGAGGGGAATCTGGGGGGTCCGGAGGGGAATTTGGGGGGTCTCGGGGGTGTCTTGGGTAGATTTCGGGGGGGGTCTGGGGCAGTTCCGGGAGTTCCCAGGTGTGTCTGGGAGATCCCGGGGGGGTGGTTTGGGGGGTCCTGGGTGGGGTTGGAGGTGCATTTTAGGAGGTCCCCGGTGGATTTAGGGGGGTCCCCACATGCATTTAGGGGATTCCCAGGTGGATTTGGGGGCCTACAAATGCATTTAAGGGAGTTCCCACTTGTAGTTGGGGGTGTCCCAGGTGGGTTTGAGGGTCCTCAGGAGCATTTTGGGGTTCTCGGGTGTATTTGGGGGTCCCCAGGTGTATTTGGGGGCCCCAGGTGCATTTTGTGGGTCCCCAGGTGTATCTGAGGGGTCCCCAGGAGGATTCTGGGGGTCCCCAGGTGCCTCTGGGGCTCCAGGGGTGCCCTGACCGTGCCCCCTCAGCCACAGGACCGTCGGGGCCCCCCGCCGACCCCCCCCCCATGGCAGGAGCCCCCCAGCTGGCCCTGGCCCTGGCCCTGCCCTGCCTCGCCCTGGCCCAGAGTACGTAGGGGGGGCTGCAGGGATTTGGGGGGGGCAGAGGGATTTGGGGGTGTCCCAGGGGGGTGGGGGGGAAGCTGAGAGGGTCCTGGAGGAATTGGGGGATGACCTAGGGGTTCTGGGGGGGTCCCAGAGGGATTTGGGGGCATCCCAGGGTGGTTGGGGGGGGGAGTTGGTGGGGTCCCGGGGGTATTTGGTGGGTCCTGGTGGTGTTTTTGGGGTGTTTTGTGGGGTCCTAGGGATGGTTTTGGGGGTAGTTTTGGGGGTCTCTCCCCCGCTGCCCCCCGTGTCCCTCCCGGTTTCGGGGCGTGGCCCTGACTCACCTGTGGGATCAACAGGTGCCTCTGGGGGGGCTGTGAGGGGGTTTCGGGGGGCCGAGAACAGCCACGACCCCCCCCTGTGACCCCTCCATTGCCTTCCCAGCCCCTCCCAGTGTGACCAGTAACAGCACCACTAACAGCACGACCCCCCCTGGCGGAGGGGGGCTCTCGGTCAGTGGGGGGGGACACACGGGGGGAGGCACTTGGGTTTGGGGCATCCATGGGGGGCTTTAGGGGTTGGGGGGCTCCTGGGATGCGGGGTGGGGTCACTGGGGGTCCCCTAGGGAGGTTGGGCGGGGTGTCCCTGTGGGGTTGCGGGGGGGGTGGGGGTGTCACTGGGGGTCCCCAAAAGGGAGTTGTGGGGGTCCCTGTGGAGTTGGGGAGCTTCTGGGTTGGAGGGTGTCACTGGGGGTCCCTGTGGGGAATGTGGGAGGTTCCAGCCTGGCTGGGGGGTCCCTGGGGGCTTTGGGGGGTTCCTGGGGGTTTTGGGCTACCCTGACCCCCTCTGACCCCTCTGTGCCCTCAGCCTGCAGGGGTGGTGGCCCTGACAGTCGTGCTGGGGGGTCTGGGGGCGTTCGGGCTCGTGGGGGTCCTGGTGTTCCTGGCGCTGCGGCTGCGGGAGAAGCGTCGCACCGAGGGGTCCTACCGGCCCAGCCGAGAGGAGCTGGGGGGGGGGCGCCCGGGGACCCCCCCCGGGACCTCCCCTGCGCCTGCCCCCCGAGGAGAGACTCATCTGAGCACCCCTGGGATTTCCCCCTGCGCCTGCCCCCTGAGGAGAGACTCATCTGAGACCCCCGGGACCCCCCCTGCGCCTGCCCCCCGAGGAGAGACTCATCTGAGCACCCCCGGCACAGGGGGCTTTGTGTGGGACCCCCCTGTACAGCCCCCCAAGGTGGGGGGCTGATCTGAGACCCCCTCAGTGCCAGGGGCTGTGCACGAGGGTCTCATCCTGAGACCCCTCCCGGGACCCCCCTCTTTGCACGAGGACACTTCACACATGGCCCTGCACGAGGGGGGGTCTTGTGCACGAGGGGGACCCTCGAGCTAGTGCGGGGCGGTCACTTACCCACGCGGGGGGGTCTCTGTCACAAGTGGGGGGCTGTCTTTGAACAAGTGGGGCAGTCCTTTACACACATGGGGGGGGTCCCTTCCCCGAGGCCTTTGTGGCCCCACCTCCCTGCCAGGGGGGGAGAGGGGCAGGAGGGGGGGCAGGATTTCAGTCAAAGTCTATTTTTGAAATAAAATTATAAAATAAAATTAAAAAAACCCCCAAAAACCTCTAAAAAAAGCAGTGATTGGGTGGTCGTTACCCTTCCCTCCCCGCCCCTCCCCCCTCCAAATTCCCCCAAAATCCCTGAGATTTACCCAAAACCCTTGGAATTCACCCCCAAAACATCTGCTGGGACCCCAAAATTCCTCAGATCAGCCCCATAATCCTGGAATTTATGAAACCTCTGCCACCTTGTGGACGACCACAGACTTAAAGCAAAAAAAATGTTTAAAAATTAAAAATACTGTGTAAAAAAGCACCCAAATCACAACCCAAACAACACCCAGAACCCCCAAATAACTCCCCAAGAAACCCCATCATATCCAATGACCTTCCAAACCTTAAATGACAAAAACTGATTAAACCACACCCTAACCCTAACACAGCCCATCCCAAAACACCCTCCCCAGACCCTCGACCCCTCTCTCACCAATCACAAAGGAGACTAGCAGGCATGGGGGGCCTGGAGGGGTCCCTAGGGATCCCTCCGGGGGGGTCTCTGGGGGTCCCATAGCATTGCTTCCTCCCCCCCTGCAGCTCTCGGGGCTGATGATCCTGAGCCACCTTTTCACCCAGATGGGGTCTTGGGGGGTCGGAGGGGGGTTCAAGGGGGTTAGGGGAGGTGTGGGGGGGGAAAGCTATGGGGGTCCCAGGGGTTACTCAGGGGTCTGAGGGGGAACTGAGGGGTCCCAGAGGGTCTTGGGTGGTCTAGGGGAGGGGAGGGAGGGGGGTGTCAGAGAGCTGTGGGGGGAGGGGGTCAGAGGTGACACATCAGCCCCGGGGGGTGTGGTCAGAGCCCCCTCCCCATCCCTGAGGGACCTCAAATATCCCCTGGGATCCCCTCCCTCCCCCGTTCCTGCTTGAGATCTTCCCAGGAGCCTCCACTACCCCCCCTCAGAGACCCCCCCCCACACACACAGTGCCCCCTGGGACGTCCCTGAGACACCCCCCCCCAGTGCCCCCTGGGAGCCCTCCTATGACCCCTGGGACCCCCCCCAGTTATCACTGGGAACTTCCTGAGACACCCCCACCCCCACCACAAGTGACCTTTGACCCCATTGTCCAGTTGTCAATAAAGGGTCAAATCAGCAACGGAACCGACTCCAGTGTGACCAGTATGGGAACTGGAAGGACACTGGGAGGGGAATGGGAGGGGACTGGGGGTACTGGGAGTGACACTGGGAGAGGACTGGGAGTGAGATATTTTACAAATGCATTTTGATTTTATTTTTAATGGGAGCACTGTGGACGAGACTGGGATGGGAGTGAGGGCACTTGGGAGGGACCGGGGCACTGGGGAAGGCCGGAGATAGGACTGGGTTGCACGGGGGAGGGACTGGGATGGGATTGAGTGCACTCAGGAGGGACAGGGGGCACTGGGGAAGGCCTGGGATGGGACTGGGGAGGGACTGGGAGCACTGGGTTGCAGTGGGTCGCTCCCTGGGGAGGGACTGGGATGAGATTGAGGGCACGTGGGAGGCACTGGGATGGGAACTAGGGAGGGACTGGGATGCATGGGGACGGGACTGGGTCAGGGTTCTTCTTTAAGGAAGAAAAGACCCTCAGCCCCTCCACCCACATGTGGCCCACTAACCACATGACACCGGAAAACTCCATTTAATTGTAAGGTGTCCCCTCCACACTCCGGGGGAAGGGACCTCGCTGCCAATCCGGGGCTTCTCAGGGTCACTCCAAGCTGTGTCTTTGTCCCCATTGGCCTCTTCTGTTCATCTCTGCTTTACATCCAGTCTCTCTGACACTGCAAAGAAATGAGTTACCAAAGCCAGCCACATAGACAGGGAGACCTTAACTGCTGTGCAATTGTCACTTCTCTTTAGACAAGCCCCCTGGGGTCCAAAGACAACCTGCACAAACGAACACTGACCTCACTTTAAGGCCCTGCCCTCAGTGCCTAAGCCTATCCACAGGGTAACTGGAAAGTCTCCTTTCTACTCCACCTACCCCCAACTCTACACTGCAGGGCAGAGCAGTTCCAGGCCCAACACAAACTCCAAGGACACATTTCCAGACAAGTGCTGTGGTGCAACCAGGAGAGAGAACTCTGAGAAAGCAACGAGGCCAAAATAGATGTGCTGCCGCATGAGAAGACGGAGGATACGGCGAGACTGAACGGAGGAGGCTCTGAGGAGCCTGAAAAGACACTCTAACAGAATGGCCTGGGACAAGAACTGCCTACAGAATTGCTAAGGTGGATGGAAGACAATGCTATGTTCAGCATCTTCTTAGATTCTCACAAGTCCCAGGCGCTTACAAGAGATGACTACGCAGCACAGCCACCGATACAACCTGTAAGGAGGCTGTAAAAGACACCTGACCCGACACTTCTCAGATGCAATTCTGATGCACGTCCAAGCTAGCGAGCCAAAGAACAGATGGTATGGGCACTGTACTAGGCAGTGCAGAGGTTCAAGACCCTAGGAATGATGCCTTGACATCTCAGATAAGACCTTGGAGGGCAGAAAGGCCTTTGAAGGCAGAAAGCAAAGATGTGGTGATTGTGAATAGTAAGACAGAAAACACAGACTGGACAAAGGACACGACACAGACCTGAACAGCTCTGCCCTGCACATCCTACTCCAGTGATGAAAAGTAAACTGCTCCTCCTATGTGTGCCAAAGGCCTGTTAGGGCAGACCCTTTCCACTCTGCTCATTTGAAAATCCCTCCCTCCTAACAATAAAACTGGACCCAGCTCTCAACCCCTCTCCAGGTGGGAGCCCTCCACTTATCTTTCCCATAGGCGGGGATGTGAATCCATCTTCTATGCAAAGGAAGGACGCCCGGCTGGCTCAGAGGGTCCTGTGATCCCTGACTGGGTCCTCTGTGAGAAAGAAAACAGAAACTGACACAAGAGTTGGGCAGCACGTGGGAGATAACCCTGCAATTGGCTACTCACCCTCCCCTGAGCTGAGAGGTTCTCGGGCCACTGGCTCTGACCCCAGTCAGAGGCTGCTGCTGTCACCGTGTGCCGTACCTGGGGGAGTGGGAAAATAGTTACGGGGTGTTTCTGAAAGTAAGGGAGACCCCAGCACCTCCTCACTACCTCCCTGACTCAACCTGAATGCTCCTTCATTGCCAAAGGCAGGCTGGATGGCATCTGCAACTAGGAAAGGTCGAGCCTTTTTTTTGTTGTCATTACTCAATTTATGGCTGTGGTATAAATTAAATACCATAATCAAAAGAGTGCAGATTGTGAGTAATTAATTAATTAATTAATTAGGAGTAATGAAGTACAAGCTGGCTTGTTCCCAACATTGAATAAACAAATATCTTGCTGTTTTTAAACATAAAAGTCTCCGAGCAGTTTTTCGGACAGGTCTTTTGGCATCACAGTCCAACTATTCCCAAACGCTGCCACTGTATCCCCTAAACCGTCACCCAGCGCCAGATCCGGACACCTCTTGAACACCTGCAGCAACGGTGACTCCACCACCTCCCCGGGCAACCTATTCCAATGCGCGACCACCCAATTTTTTCCTCATCTCTAATCCGAATCTCCCCAGTCTCATTGTAAGGCTATTTTCCCCAGTCCTCACCGCAGGACAGCGGCTCTTTCCCGGTTCAAACCTCGGCACAGCCACCGAACCGGGCGCGGGTCCGTGGAA
Source organism: Manacus candei (assembly GCF_025592945.1). Lineage (NCBI taxonomy): Eukaryota > Metazoa > Chordata > Aves > Passeriformes > Pipridae > Manacus > Manacus candei. Next base: position 11,093 of record NW_026138284.1, read on the forward strand.
GCACTTCCTGATTCCCGTTATTACCTCACTCCACATCCCCCGTCGCGAAGCGCCCTGGGAGGGTCCCGGCATCCCCGGGGGCTCAGCCCGGCCCCGCGGGAGGGTCCCGGCATCCCCGGGGGCTCAGCCCGGCCCCGCGGGAGGGTCCCGGCAGCCCCGGGGGCTCAGCCCGGCACCCGGGGAAGGTCCCGGCAGCCCCGGGGGCTCCCTCCGGTCCCCCCCGCGCCTCGTTCCGGTACCGCCAGGATCACCCTTGTCCCGCAGCTCCCACAGGTAGGACGCGGCCACGCCGCGGAACCCCACCCCCCGCCGCTCCAACTCCTCACCCCCCGCCGCTCCAACTCTTCACTCCCCGCCGCTCCAACTCCTCACTCCCCGTCACGCCTCTCCAGCCCGCACCCTGAGCCGCTCCAGCCCGCACCGATGCAGCCCACGTCCTAATCCCATACCAACTCCAAACCCAATAGCAACTCCAATACCTGCTCTCATTAAAAGTCCTTTTCATCGTCAGGCTCTTCATCCATCCTGATTTTAAGTCAGAGATGCCACTCAGGTGCTGCTGCTCCCAGGGCTTTTATACCGTCAGGGATTGGGCTGCTCCCTTTTCCCCGGGGCCTCACAGGAAGGGAGGTGGGCACGGTCAGGGGTATATTAACCCCAGCCTTTGCTCAGGGAGGTCATTCAGCAGCTGGGTTTCAAAGAGGTAAGAACTCTCCCTTTCTTTCATTGAATGGGACTTTTCAAGCTATTCCTGCTTTATTGAAGTATCAGCTGTGGTGTCCAAAGAAGCAGAACTGTATATGGCAATGAAGAGGATTGCACTCAAATGCAGGGGTTTTAAATTTAATAATTTTGTGTTCCGTACTGGTAAGCTGCTTTTATAATGTATTATCTTTTTTTCTTTTCCTTAGGAGCCTTGCATCTTTTGGGATCTCTGGATCATCTCAACTGCTGCTTGGCATTTTTTCACTAGTGTTATCCAGTTCTCAGGTGAAGCTGCTCAGTGTTGAAGATGGCTATAGACACCCAGGTTTGCAAATAGTCAGTGGGGGGTTACAGCCCAGAGCTGGAGGGAGGGCTGGGGTGCCAACTTAGGAATTGCCAGGGGTGTTTTGAAAGTAGTATGTGTGGAAAGCAGTGTCCAGGAGCCCCCCTAAATGCCTGTGAAGGCACCCACTGACTTTTCAGATGTGCCACTTAAGTTTTCTTCTCATTCACCCAGATATTCTGTGCAATTACAGCTGCAGTCTTTGGCTGCAGGCAGTGACCCTGGGTGGTTTGCCTACAGAGAAGGGAGACTCTTTGAGCTCTCCCCATCCATCTGGGTGACTTTGGTTAGGGTTTCTTTACCATGTCAGAGGGCCAGGGTGTAAAGCAGAGTTGAACAAAACAGAGGCCAGAGAACAGAACAGAGGAGCAGAGCAAGAAGGTGGGTCATCACCTGATGTCAGCACAAAGATGTGGCTTTTGGCTCCACGTTTACTGGATGCATGAAGGATTTTGTTGTTTGTTTTTTCTTTGTTTTCAGCTGCAGAGCCCTGGTCCCAGGAGGCTCTAGGCACCGGAGGGGAGATGATCCGGGTGAGTCCCGGTGAACATTGACTCCAGGACAGAACCAGATGGTCTTTTACAGGTGCTGTGGTGAATCTGTGCACATGCTTTGTTCCTTGTTGTCCTAGTTAGGACAGCTGAGATCAGTTCATCATGGTGGGTGCAACCCAAAACTGTATTCTATAGCCTTCCATGTCATTTCCCAGAAACTAGACTATTGTTGTCAATAGACTATTCGCACCCTCTGCCCATAGAGCCTGACTTCTCAGGCTATAAACTAGGTGTTAAGAGGCTTGTGAGATAGGAGGATGTTTCTGTCCTCACACCCTTTGTGGAACTCCCCGCCCTGAGGGGAGCACTGAACATTCCTGCCTGAACTGGAGGATATATAATCTTGGAGTTTTGGAACATTTCTCAACCCACTCGTGGGATCCAGAGGACGGCTGCATCTCATCGCTCTCAACCAGACTTAGACCACCACTGGACTGCGATCACCGGTTCTGGCCAGACTGCAACAGCTCTCCCACCAGCAGGTTCTTCCCCTCTCCCTTTACTTTGGACTCAAACAGGGCCCAAGAAACACCACTTTGTTCAGGCCCCAGGGTACTGGGTTATACATTTGGGTTTTTGTGAGTTGAGACCAATTGTTTGTTTGTATTATTGTACTTACTGTATTATTTTAATAAATTGTTATTCTGACTTATAATCTCTCCTTTGAGTTGAGTTCATTCCCCCTGCTGGTTAACTTTTAAACCAGCACACTTGTGTATTCCAGGGGGTTCTGCCACCTTCTAACAGACAGTCCAATGCTTCAGGGCCCCTGCTGGTAAGAGGTCCCTGTGGAGGAGAGGTAGGTAGGAGCTCCCCCAGGAAAGCCATCCTTTCAGGCAGCATCTCAGTCTGTACATTTGCCTTTGGCTTTTTTACTTTGCAGAGAATGTGTGCAGCCTCAGAGGGTTGGAGCCACCTGCCAGTTAGGTTTAATGGTCTTCAGCTGTCCTTGTGAGCAATCTCCTGGTACTATGAGGGTCATCAGTTAAGGCTGGACCTTTCCTAGTTGCAGGTGCCATCCAGCCTGCCTTTGGCAATGGAGGAGCATTCAGGTTGAGTCAGGGAGATAGTGAGGAGGTGCTGGGGTCTCCCTTACTTTCAGACACACTCCGTAACTTTTTTTCTTACTCCCCCAGGTACGGCACACGGTGACGGCAGCAGCCTCTGACTGGGGTCAGAGCCAGTGGCCCAAGAACCTCTCAGCTCAGGGGAGGGTGAGTAGCCAATTGCGGGGTTATCTCCCACGTGCTGCCCAACTCTTGTGTCAGTTTCTGTTTTCTTTCTCACAGAGGACCCAGTCAGGGATCACAGGACCCTCTGAGCCAGCCGGGCGTCCTTCCTTGGCAGCGAAGATGGATTCACATCCCCGGCTGTGGGAAAGATAAGTGGAGGACTCCCACCTGGAGAGGGGTTGAGAGCTGGGTCCAGTTTTATTGTTAGGAGGGAGGGATTTTCAAATGAGCAGAGTGGAAAGGGTCTGCCCTAACAGGCCCTTGGCACACATAGGAGGAGCAGTTTACTTTTCATCATGGAGTAGGATGTGCAGGGCAGAGCCGTTCAGGTCTGTGTCGTGTCCTTTGTCTAGTCTGTGTTTCGTGTCTTACAATTCATAGTCACTGTGTTTTTGCTTTCTGCCCTCCAAGGTCTTATCTGAGATGTCAAGGCATCATTCCTAGGGTCTTGAACCTCTGCACTGCCCAGCCCAGTGCCCATACCATCCGTTCTTTGGCTCGCTAGCTTGGACGTGCATCAGAATTGCATCTGAGAAGTGTCAGGTCAGGTGTCTTTTACAGCCTCCTTACAGGTTGTATTGGTGGCTGTGCCGTGCAGTCATCCCTTGTCATCCCACCTAGGACTTGTGAGAATCTAAGAAGATTCTGAACATAGCATTGTCTTCCATCCACCTTAGCAATTCTGTAGGCAGTTCTTGTCCCAGGCCATTCTGTTAGAGTGTCTTTTCAGGCTCCTCAGAGCCTCCTCCGTTCAGTCTCACCGTATCCTCCGTCTTCTCATGCGGCAGCACATCTATTTTGGCCTCGTTGCTTTCTCAGAGTTCTCTCTCCTGGTTGCACCACAGCACTTGTCTGGAAATGTGTCCTTGGAGTTTGTGTTGGGCCTGGAACTGCTCTGCTCTGCAGTGTAGAGTTGGGGGTAGGTAGAGTAGAAAGGAGACTTTCCAGTTACCCTGTGGATAGGCTTAGCCACTGAGGGCAGGGCCTTAAAGTGAGGGCAGTGTTTGTTTGTGCAGGTTGTCTTTGGACCCCAGAGAGCTTGTCTAGAGAGAAATTAGAATTGCACAGCAGTTAAGGTCCCTCCATCTATATGGCTGACTTTGGTAACTCATTTCTTTAGAGCGTCAGAGGCACTGGATGTAAAGCAGAGAAGAACAGAAGAGGCTGGAGGAGCAGAGTCAGAAGGTGGGTTCTCATGTGAGGTCAGAGCCAAGACATGACTTTTGGCCCTAGGTTTACTTGATCATTTGGATGGTTTGGTGGTTTCGTTTTGTTTTTTTAGTTTTTTTTCAGGATGCAGAGCCACCGGCCCAGCAGACGATAGGAACCAGAAGAAAGGTTAGCCCAGTGAGGAAGGTGAGCAGTGACTGCAGGACAAAACTAGCTGCTCTTTTGCAGGTGGTGTACTTGTGGTGAATCTGTGTACATACTTGTTTTTTTGTTTTACATGCAGTGCACCGACTTGTGACGTACAGTCCAACGTGATGGGGACCCTGCCTGTAAGAGGTCACGGTCAAGGGGTGTCAGACACAAACTGCCATGGGAGCAGCAAACTCTTGGGCAGTATCTCAGTACTCACATTTGCCTCTGGGTTTTTTTTTGCAGGAGATGTACACAGCCTGACAGGGCTGAAGCCAACTCACAGTGAGGTGACGGACACGCTTTGGTCCTCTCGAGCTGTCCTTGTAGGTAATCTCTGAGTATTGAAAGGATCAGCAATGAAGCACTGAGCTTTTTTGATTGCAGGTGCTATCCAGCTAACCTTTGGGAACTGAGGAGCATTGGAGGTGAGTCGGGGAGGCAGCAGGAGGAGCGGGGATCCGCTGCAGCTTTAGAAGTGCCCTGTAATTTTGTCTCTCTCTCCCTCAGGTATCCCAGAAGATGACAGCACCTTGTCCAACTGTGGTCAGAGCCAATGACACGAGGACCTGCCTGGTTGAGAGTGAGTAGAGGGATCATGGGGGCTGGGGCCACGTACCGTACTGCACAGATATGGTGTCTGGTTTTCTTTCTCGCAGCTGATTCCGAGTAGTCTGACGATGGCAGGAAACTCTGAGCCACCCCAGGTGCTCCTCCTGTGCATCCAAGATGGATTGGCATCCCCGGCTCTCTGCAAGATAAGTGCAGGGCAAAGCCCCAGAGAGGGGTTGGGAGTCGGTGCGATATGTGCATTGCCTGGAGGGATTTTTGAAATTAGTACGCTGCAAGGGGTATCCTATAACAGATTATTTGGGCACATCAAAGGAAGGGCTTACTTTGTATCATTGGATTCCCGTGTGCAGGGCAGAGCAGTTCCGGTCTGTGTCACGTCCTTTGTCTCGTCCGTGTTTTGTGTCCTTCGTCTCTTAATTGTGTCACGTGATGTGTGTGGTCACAGGTGTGGGGTGTCTCACTTGGGGTCAACCTGGAACTGCTCTGCCCTGCTCCGTGGATCAGTGGGTAGATAGAATATGGCTCTGAGTCTGACGTCAACATGTCAGTTCCCTTAGACAGTGTAGCCGATGGCTGTCCAGTCGGTGAGCAGGATGGTCTTGCGATGCCCTGCTTGGGTGTATAGAGTCCCTGCTAGGTAGGGTAGGAACCAGTGTCTAGAGTTTAGAGGTTTTGGCTTTCCTTGTGAGCAATCCCTAAATGTTTGAGAGCTGAGTGTTTGAGCCTTTGCCCATTTCATTTGCAGGGGCGGTCTTGGGAGCAGCTGAAGAGAGAGGAGCCTTGTAGGTGAGTTGGGGAGGCAGCAGGAGGAGCGGGGATCCACTGCAGCTTTGGAGATGCCTTCTCATTTTGTGTCTCAGTCACTGAGGTATCCCGGAAGGTGACAGCCACAGTGTCCGACTCTGGTCAGGGCCTGGGTGCTGGTGAGGAGGGGGCTCATTGGGGTTCAAGCTCCGTGCCACAGAACACACATATCGCTTATGGTTTTCTTTCTTGTAGTTGAGTCGGAGTAACCCCGTGACCGCAGGAACCACCTCACGATGGGGCGACTGACCCAGATTGGTCGTCTTGGGCTGTCCTTGTCCGCAATCTCCAAGTTTTAAAAGGATGAGCAATGAGGCACTGAGCTTTAGTGATGGTGGGGGCCATCCGGGAAACTTTTGGGAGCGTCCAGGCATTGGAGGTGGGTTGGGGAGGCAGCATGAGAAGCGGGGATGCACTGCAGCTTTAGAGATGCCCTCTAATTTTGTCTTGCTTTTATTTCTCTTAGTCTCTTTTCCTGATTTTAGTTCTCTTACTCTCTTCTTCTGCTTTTTTTTTCTCTTACTCTGTTCTCCTGCTATTAATTCTCGTAGTCTCTTCTCCTGATTTTAATTCTCTTAGGCTCTTCTCCTGATTTTAATGCTCTTAATCTCTACTCTTGCTTTTAATGCTCTTATTCTCTTCTCTCTCTTTTTATTTCTCTTAGTCTCTTCTCCTGATTGTAATTTTCCTAGGCTCTTCTGCTGATTTTAATTCTTTTTGACTCTTCTGCTGATTTTAATTTTTTTAGGCTCTTCTCCTGATTTTAATTTTTTTAGGCTCTTCTCCTGATTTTAGTTTTTTTAGGCTCTTCTCCTGATTTTATTTCTCTCAGACTCTTCTCCTGATTTTATTTCTCTTAGGCTCTTGTCCTGAGTTTAATTCTCTTAGGCTCTTCTCCTGATTTTATTTCTCTTAGGCTCTTCTCCTGATTTTAATTTTTTTAGGCTCTTCTCCTGATTTTAATCTTTTTAGGCTCCTCCCCTGATTTTAATTTTCTTAGGCTCTTCTCCTGATTTTAATTCTCTTAGGCTCTTCTCCTGATTTTAATTCTCTTAGACTCTTCTCCTGAGTTCAGTTTTTTTAGGCTCTTCTCCTGAGTTCAGTTTTTTTAGGCTCTTCTCCTGATTTTATTTCTCTTAGGCTCTTCTCCTGATTTTAGTTTTTTTAGGCTCTTCTCCTGAATTTATTTCTCTTAGACTTATCTCCTGATTTTATTTCTCTTAGGCTCTTCTCCTGATTTTAATTTTTTTAGGCTCCTCTCCTGATTTTAATTCTCTTAGGCTCCTCTCCTGATTTTAATTTTTTTAGGCTCCTCTCCTGATTTTAATTTTTTGAGGCTCCTCTCCTGATTTTAATTTTCTTAGGCTCTTCTCCTGATTTTAATTCTCTTAGGCTCTTCTCCTGATTTTAATTCTCTTAGACTCTTCTCCTGAGTTCAGTTTTTTTAGGCTCTTCTCCTGAGTTCAGTTTTTTTAGGCTCTTCTCCTGAGTTCAGTTTTTTTAGGCTCTTCTCCTGATTTTATTTCTCTTAGGCTCTTCTCCTGATTTTAGTTTTTTTAGGCTCTTCTCCTGAATTTATTTCTCTTAGACTTATCTCCTGATTTTATTTCTCTTAGGCTCTTCTCCTGATTTTAATTTTTTTAGGCTCCTCTCCTGATTTTAATTCTCTTAGGCTCCTCTCCTGATTTTAATTTTTTTAGGCTCCTCTCCTGATTTTAATTTTTTGAGGCTCCTCTCCTGATTTTAATTTTTTTAGGCTCCTCTCCTGATTTTAATTTTTTTAGGCTCTTCTCCTGATTTTAATCTTTTTAGGCTCCTCCCCTGATTTTAATTCTCTTAGGCTCCTCTCCTGATTTTAATTCTCTTAGGCTTATCTCCTGATTTTAATTTTCTTAGGCTCTTCTCCTGATTTTATTTCTCTTAGGCTCTTCTCCTGATTTTAATTTTCTTATGCTCTTCCGCTGATTTTATTTCTCTTAGGCTCTTCTCCTGATTTTAGTTTTTTTTGGCTCTTCTCCTGATTTTATTTCTCTTAGACTCTTCTCCTGATTTTATTTCTCTGAGGCTCTTCTCCTGATTTTCTCTTAGGTTCTTCTCCTGATTTTATTTCTCTTAGGCTCTTCTCCTGATTTTATTTCTCTTAGGCTCTTCTGATTTTATTTCTCTTAGGCTCTTCTCCTGATTTTAATTCTCTTAGGCTCTTCTCCTGATTTTCTCTTAGGTTCTTCTCCTGATTTTATTTCTCTTAGGCTCTTCTCCTGATTTTCTCTTAGGCTCTTCTCCTGATTTTAATTCTCTTAGGCTCTTCTGATTTTATTTCTCTTAGACTCTTCTCCTGAATTTAATTCTCTTAGGCTCTTCTCCTGATTTTATTTTTTTTTAGGCTTTTGTCCTGATTTTAATTCTATTAGACTCTTCTGATTTTAATTTTTTTAGGCTCTTCTCCTGATTTTATTTCTCTTAGGCTCTTCTCCTGATTTTATTTCTCTCAGGCTCTTCTCCTGATTTTAATTCTCTTAGGCTCTTCTCCTGATTTTAATTCTCTTAGGCTCTTCTCCTGATTTTATTTCTCTTAGACTCTTCTCCTGATTTTAATTTTCACGGAATTACACAAGTAAATTTTTAAGCCAGTCAGCGATTACAAGCCAATTATCCAATTTTCTAAAAAAACTACAGCAATAAACAGGGTTATAAAGCAAAAAAAAATCTAATAAGTAAAAAATTGCATAGCGACACTGCCACCTGGTGACATAGAAAAGGAATTGCACATATATTTCTCATGAAATACTGCCACCTGCTGACGGAAAACAGGAACTACATTTTAAAAAAATTGATAACTGCGCCACCTGCTGACGGAAAACAGGAACTACATTTAAAAAAAATTGATAACTGCGCCACCTGCTGACGGAAAATAGGAACTACATTTAAAAAAATTGATAACTGCGCCACCTGCTGACGGAAAACAGGTACTGCATTTAAAAAATTCATAACAGCGCCACCTGCCGAATAAAAACCGGAATTGCAACTGAAAATTAATCGAACTGCTGCCACCTTGTGGACAATCATAGAATTGCACATAAAATTAATTTTTTAAAAAAAATTAATAAAATTACATAAAAAACCACCCAAATAACACCACTAACACACCTCACAACACAAAAACAACCACCCAAAAAACCCCCATCAACCCTAGACCTACACCTATCCCAAACCCTAACTCTAGGCCTACCTGTAAGCCAAACCCTAGCTCAAACCCTACAGCTACCCCTACGGCAAGGACTACGCCTAGCCCTAGAAATAACCCAAACCCTAATCCTACCTGTACACCTGGCCCTAGC